>NW_021940553.1:3577600-3579010 GCF_001715985.3 Manacus vitellinus
CTGACTTCCAGCCCAAAGAGCTCAGCAGCGTCTACAAAGCAGGATGTTAAACGCTGCAGAGCTGCTTCTGTGTGGGCGACAAGGGTGGCGTCATCAGCATAAAGCAGCTCCTGGACAAGATGGTTTAAGGTCTTAGTGTGGGCCTTCAGTTGCCTTAGATTAAATAGACTTCCATCAGTACGATATCGAGTGTAGATACCATCCTGATCATCGAGGTCTGCTGTGGCCCTCTGGAACATCATGCTGAAAAAGATTGTGAATAGAGTTGGTGCGAGAACACAGCCTTGTTTCACACCACTGGTTATTAGAAAGGGCTCAGAAAATACATCGCCATATCTGACTTGGCCACACTGATCCTCATGAAGTGAGATGATTATTTTAAGGAACTTGGGGGACATCCTAAATGTTCAAAAATCTGCCACAGACTTTTTCTGCTCACAATATCGAAAGCCTTGGTGAGATCAACAAAGGTTACATAGAGACCTTTGTTCTGTTCCCTTCACTTCCCTTGCAGTTGTCTGAGAGCAAATACCATGTCTGTGGTACTTCTGTTGGCTCTGAAACCACATTGACTTTCAGGTAGGATTCCTTCTGCTATAGTGGGTATTAGTCTGTTCAAGGGTATTCTTGCCAGGATTTTGCCGGCAATGGAGAGCAGAGTAATACCACGGTAGTTTGAGCAATCTGATTTAATTACTTTCTTCTTATACAAAGTGATGATGACTGAATCTTGAAGGTCTGATGGGACTTCGCTGAGCTCCCAACAGCGCACCACAAACTCGTGAAATTTGGTGTGGAGTGCAAGGCCCCCATGTTTCCAGACTTCGGGTGGAATTCCATCAACCCCAACTGCCTTGCTGATTTTCACCTGCTGTATGGTCTTGAGGGTTTCTCCTAAAGTGGGGGCAGTATCCAATACATACTTCGCTGGTTGTTGTGTGATGGACTGAATTGCTGAGTCTTGGACTACACGGTTGATATTGAAAAGGGTCTGAAAGTGTTCAGACCATCGATTCAGAATGGAGGTTTTATCTGTTAGAAGCGTTCGACCATCTGCACTGAGTAGAGGGTTTTGTACCTGGTATGTAGGCCCATATGCTGTTTTCAAGGCCTCGTAGAAACCTTTGTGATCACCCATATCTGCACATAATTGATTTTTTTCAGCTAGATTGATCCACCACCTGTTCTGGACATCATGGATTTTCTGTTGGAGCCTGCTGCATGCGAGATGAAAGGCTGTTTTTCTTGTGTGACAGGACGGCAGTGCAAGGTGTGCTTGGTGGGCAGTTCTCTTCTTCCTCAACAAGTCCTGGATTTCTTGATTGTTTTCATCAAACCAGTCCTTGTTCTTCTTGAGGGAGAACCCTAAGGATTCTTCAGAGGATTGCAGGATGCTGTTTTTAATATGGT
>NW_021940553.1:3580136-3591965 GCF_001715985.3 Manacus vitellinus
GAGTGGAGCAAGCAGTGCTGTCCTTGAAAAGGTTGCTTGGTCGTTCAGGGTGCTGCCCCAAGAGACTGTCATCTCCGGTCAGTCTCAAATGACCAATATCCTGAACCACCTGCATGCAGGGTTGGGGCTGCGGCTCCCAGTGCACCTTTCACCTGCCATTTCGACCCTCGCCCGTTGCTACAGGATTTTTTGCATGTGGGTAAAGCCTTCAAGCCTGCACAATGGATTTTTTAGGTGAGATACAGTATGCACAGAACTGAACCCACCCTTTAATCCTGAGGTTCATCTGCCAGGGCCGAGTGAGCTTGGACGGTGGCAGCGAGGTCCTCAGGATGTAGGTTTAATTAGAGTAACCTTCTCTTAGATGGATGGTCTTACAGGGCTAAGCGAGCTCCAGCTCTGCAGATTCTGGATTAGAGTTGTCCTTCTCCTAGGATGATTGCCAGAAGGCTAACGAGCTCATCCTGCCCAAGGATGTATTGTATCTGGCCCTACGTTTTTGACCTGTCTGGCATGGGTGACCCTACCGAAGGCATGTACCATCGCCAGCATAGCTCGCAACCTCATAGGATTACACAGGCTACGCTCCTACTATTAAAACGACTAGGGCAAGTCTTACACTTCCGACTTTTCTGCCACCTGTCTATATTCAATCACAGAGAAACATCCAGGGAAACACCCAGGGAAACACCCTTTGTCCTAACCACCCTTTCAGGATGTAACAAATATATCCAGAACATACTGAACCTGAGCAGTAGCAGCAGGTGAGCCAAAAACAAACGAACAAAACTGTCCTGGCCACCGTACCCACCTAGGGCTCGAGTACCTCTCCAGGCCCTAGCCCGGCCGAGATCCTCAACCCCTGGAGGAAACCATTATCCACCCTGACCTTATCCTCCCCCCACCGTGTTACCACATATCTTCCCACACACCGCTTACCTGCCCAGCCTCCAGTCCGAGGACACCCGCAGCCTGCCCGGCACCCTTTCTTTCCCCCACCCCCTCCTCCCCCCCCAAACCAGACTGGCAAACCTCTGTGTGCTCCGAGGCTTTCACTCTCCTCTCTCTCTCCTTTCTCACGAGGGCATGAAGCCACGCTGGCGAAGTTCCCTCTCCCCATTCCCCGCTGGGGGTGAGGGGCCTGGGGGCAGGGCGGCCCCCCGGGCCCGACAGGGGGGTAGCCCCGAGGAGCCACGCGGGCTTCCGGGGGGCTTTCAGATGGTAGAATTTATGAAAAAGCATAAATGTAAATTCCCTAAAAGAAAGTGTAATATTTTCGTGTTTGACCTGGAGTGGAGAGGAGGAACTTTGAAAAGGACCCAGTTACTGTCACTACCAATTATTAATATAGTTCATTCCTCAGAATTTGAAGGTGCAGCATATAACTAGGGAAGTTGTTTGATGAGAAGTATTTAACTTTTCCTGTCCCAGCTTTGTATCAAATCCAATTAGATACTTTCAGGAGACAGAAGTTAACTATATCACAAAATTCATTAATCTTATTCAATGTTTTCTTCCACCAAAATTAACCTCCAGTCTCAAATCTCAATAATTCATTGTATTATGACTATAGGTGTGAATGTGTGTGTGTGTGTGTATCTATATACACTTACATCCGTCTCTACTGAAAGCAACTGGACATCTTGTAAGCCAAATCCTATAACTTTTTAAGTCATTGCATAGCCCTTTTCAATTCCTTCTATTTTTTTTCATTTATCTTCCCAGATTTCAGGCAACATTCTGTTACAAAACTCTATTTTCAGAAAGAAGTGATTTCCCCTCAGAGGCTTCCAGCTACATCGTTCAGACTGTTTGTTTGTTTGTTTGTGAAGGTAATGGTTGCAGAACCTCCCAGAAAAATTCTTAAACTTTTGAGATTTTTCATCCCTGGTGAAGGGAACAGGTTGTCAGGGGCAGAGACTGATGAGTTATTTAGCCTGTTTGCCCTATTCAAATCAACCTTGCACCATTAAAATAAAATGCTGGTCTTTGGAGGCTTCTTCTCAGAGACATAAAAACAATCATCTACATTCTCCAGCTATGAAACCTATAGTCACTAATCTTTTCAGTAATTTTTTATCCACAATTAAAAAGCTCATAGTATTCTAGTCCCCTGAACTTACTGATGTTAGTGTCACCAATAAAACAAACCACAATACACATGTATAATGTTATAAAATCTTTTACCCCCAAAGCAAAATCGAAGCGCATGTGGTTTTATGTTTTTGGTGTTTGGTTTTTTGGTTTTTTTTGTACTGCAAAGCACATTTCCATACTATTGCAGCCATGTAGGGAAGCATATCTTCAGGAAATCGATGGGAACTGTCTCGAGCAGTTTGATCAATGACTGCCCCCGCCCATTTCAGCCTGGACATTCGTCTCCTGTTGTTCCTCAGACAGTTTACAGATTAATAATGAAGCATAAAACCAAGTTAGTGGTAACATATGAGCGGGGGAGATGCAAAGCTGAACATCTCACATTAAGGGCACTCTACACTAGCAATCCATCAGACTGGTTTGCACTGCGACATTTGTGTAGTTTCTTGTGTCTCCTCACAAACACCCACAAATAAAGAAATACAGCTGGTTCTTAGGAATCCCTCTATTTTACTTATGAAAATGAAACCGGTGGCCTTTTAAAGTGCAAATGCAATTGGCCTGATTCTCCCATCAATCAGGAAAAGTAAATCAGAAGTCACTATATTGAATCAAGAATCTATGATGATTTACATTGGTTATTAAAAGTAATTATTCTATGTCAAGTCCAAGAGAACTTTATTTTTTTTTTCTTTGTTTTTTTTTCTTCTAATTTTTGAGGCTTTTTCCAAGATTCAGGATCAATAATACTACTAGGAAGAAGGTGGATTATTCAGGGTGGTAAGGTAAGTAGTCTGCTAGCATCACCTGCATCAGCTCAATGAATTTGATATCACCTCAGCTGGAACAATAAATTTAAAATGTATCCTGTGGACTCTCAGGTCATTCTAGCTAGTTAGCCATCTATTTTGTTGTATTCATTGTTTGTGAATAATTTCAATGTCTTTTCTTCCTCATTTGAATCCTTAAAGGAATATCTAGAAACTGTAAGAGTAGACCTACTTCTTTTTCTCCTTGAAATAAAGATAGAGAGACGCTACCAATCTGTGACTCCTTATCTTCCATATTATCTTCGTGTTCACATATCAGCTGTTCATTTTGGCTATCAAGTTTACAAGTTTTTCAAGCAAGGTCACGTGCATCAAGCCTTTCTCTAAAGCAACTGACACCCTATAGCTGCACAGCAGATGATAGTGAAGACAAGAATAAACATTTAAAAATTCATAATTTCACCTCCAATATCAAAATTAGAAATAGGAAAACACAGAGGGTCACTAACAACTACCATTTACTTTAAAAAGTTTTCCAGAAGACCTACACATTCTTTTTTGTATGCCTAATCTATACAAAGTCTTTAGAAAAAAGGAAAAAAATCAGTCCAGTGGCACTTGAGAATAAAAGAGTTAGAGATGGCCATTTTTGCATATTCCATCACCTGCTAAGACTGCAGTTTTGCTGAACATGTAATGGTTGTCAGAGTAAGGATATTCCAGGTAAAATTAACAGGGATAGATTTCTAACCATTTCCAAATTCTAGATTATTCTAAATTATTTATAAATACTTTACCCTTATTTCCCTAAGACTTCCTAAAATCTATGTTTTTTTGACAAGTAAGAGAGGGTAAAAAAAGGCAACAGGCATTTTCTTTTAAAAAACATTCACATCTGCTTGAATGAATTTACTGTGCATTTTCATCTTCCTGGCAGAGCTAACAAACTGCAGTAAGAATTCACAAGTGAATCAGACTTTGCTAAACATATGCAAACAACCAGGCAAAGCAGGCATCAAGAACCCTTGTGATATTTGGCTCACACAATGCTGTGGATGTAGCCAGAACAAACCACAGCAGCCCACACTGTACAACCCAACAAAGACTTAATCCACTCAAAACAGTGAATTAATACCTCTTAAAAAGACTGAAATGCAAATTGTGATTATTTAGGGGATTACATACGGATTTTGGTTCACTGTTTGTGCTACCCTCCTTATTTCAATAATGCAGGGTGAATGTCATCAGCAAAATTAGCAAATACAGAGATAATCTTAATAATTGCAAAGAAGCTTTTTTTTTTTTTTTTGGCAAGATTAGTTGCCTTACATGACCTCTGTGAGAGATTCACCATCACATTGGTTGGACTTGATGGCCTCAAATGTCTTTTCAAATCTAAATTGTTCTATCTTCTCACTGTTTTCATTGGTCTTTTGGTTTCTGGTCGACTACTGTAACCCCACAACATTCAATAACACCTCACCTCAATGTCTTGGCTTGCCTGGTAGATGAAATGCTGCCAAACTGCGTGATTGCTTCCTATATGAACTGATTTTTCCACAAAGGTTTAGTAACCATTGCTAAATAAAAAATCAAAATTATCTTATGAGGCTTTCGGAAAACGTAAGAAGTAAGTGGAAAGATGAACGAGGGTTTCTTTTTTCACATGACCTTTGCAGCTTCTCCTTATGGTGGAAATTCTGGTTGTCTCTGAGCCTCCTTTTCTCCAGGCTAGAAGACCCCAGCTCCCTTTGCTGCTGCTCGTAGAGTCTTCAGACCCTTCATTAGCTTTTTTGTCCTTCTCTGTTCACATGTAGCACCCCGTGACAATTCAGCCCTGATTTGTTTTGAATTTTATCTGCTGCCATACAAAAGTCTGTGCTGTCTCTGTATTGGGCTGGAGGACTTCAAGTTTAAAAAAAAAAAAACAAACATATAAAGAGGAAGAAAAAAACCCAAACGGTCCGTTCCAAAAGGGATAGAAGAAAAGTATGCCAAGCTGAATAGGGGAAGCAGATGGCAAGTTTTCAACTTGTTATGAAGTACACAGTCACAGAAAAGTTGACTAGCTAACTCTCTCTTTTGTGAAGATTAAACAATTTCTTTTTGTCATTTTCATTAAGTGTCTTGAGTTACTGGTACTGCATCCTGTAATGGATGTTGTAAATGGTTCCAGATTGATTAACAATTATTGAACAGCTACAGCAGAGCGAGGACTTAGCTCAGAGCTGTGTCTTTCCAGAGCATGGTGCTCAAGCCATTCTTCACACCAGTTCGGGGTGGTTTTGTAGCACAAAGACATCACTTTTGCTGTTGCTTAACAGCAACAGTGTTTAAACCACCATTATTGAAATCAAATGCAACTGAAAGCAAACAGCTCTCAGTTCAAAACCTTTGAAATGGTGACATATAAATCATAGTGTTTTGGCTTTTCTTGTCAGCCACGCGTCCCAATATGAGGGGAAAAAAGGAAGTAAAATAATAATTAAATAAATAATTAAGAGTGATGATTTTACAGTTATACAAGGTGATGTGAATATGTCAAAATGAATAGAATCTGCTTCCTATCTTGGGTAAGGTTAGCATGAAAGATACCACAATAAAGAGAAATTCTGCATCCCTGAACCTTAACAATTCTGTGAAATATCATGGAAAAGAATTGTGAGAATTCTGTTTTCTGTCATTTAGACTTGCAGACAAAAGAGAAGAAATTAATCTTCTTGGCGTTTTATCCTTTCTTTTAACTGAATTAAATAAAAATGTAGCCCCATCTTCCTGCAGCCAAGTCTGTGACCCCCCAGTAAGTCCCACCATACTCTATATTAACCTTTTCCTATTTTGCTTATAGGTATCCTCAGTAATATTATGCTGAACGCTGATGAGAGACACTTCAAAGAGATTAATGGACTATGAAGGAAATAGCTGCCTTGTGAGTCTAACCTTAGCTAAATGAAAGATGTAGGAATCACCAGTAAGAGAAGATAGTACAAACCATCCAGAAATATTTAAAGGCAGTCAAAGCTTTACTTGTGTGTCAGATGAATCACTGTTAGTACTTTGCTTACTTGTCACTATGTTGGAAATGTAAGGTAAATACCTGAGGTGCCAGTACCTTGTCAGGAGAAAATTCCACTGAATCACAAAGTCCCAGTTCCAATACTTGCCAGCTCTTGGTGTTGATCTCTGTGATTATCTGGTTTGGAGTCTAAATATAGTGTTCTTGTTCCCTCAGATTTAATTGATGGAAAAGAAAACAAACTTTTTGACATCTTTCTCCCTTTTTTTGGTTTATTAGTATCATAAAGGATGAGTTATTATGGAAATAGTTCTGAAAGACTCTGACTTCTCCAAATTGTTACTTCTTCATCTATTTTTTTTCAGTAGTTATTATTTGGCTTGATTTGCACAACTGGAAATGTAAATCACTCCTTGGGTTGTGGTGGGATAGGAAAATCTTTCCATGTTGCTCCCTGGAAACTCAAATAAATGGTAGGGACTACTTGTAGCAGGCAATCATGGCTTTTTTCTTATCTATTATCATGGTTTACACTGTATCAGGCTATAGATTATTGCAACTATTTACTAGGGTAGATAGTAAGTTTGACTCTAATAGCACCTGACTTACATTACATCACATGAATTGGTTCCTATTATCTGATGTTTTTTATTTATGGAGGACATAAAGGAGAAGAGATGTCCAACTCCAAGATTTTTCTGTGTATATTGTACTACATATATATTTTTTTTTTATTCTTATGGTTTCTTGATGGAAAAAACCCCAGATGTTTTCATGGAAATATAATCAAACGTTTCAACACTAAATAAGAGCTAAATAATTCAAAATGTGTTTGGAACTTCTTACCAGTGTCTAGTCTGACACCCTTTCTGAACTTATTTTAAGCAAAAATACAGCTGAGTTTTGTTAACAGAGTTTCTCAATTCATCATAATTTATTAAGAAGCCCAATAAACTTGGTTCTGTTCTTGATTATCTGTCTGAAAATGCTAGCTTAAATTTAGCCTTGTTTAAATAACACTAAATCAATGGAAGATCAATGTTGAATATAGCACTGCCTCTTGGAGAGACTTTGATCAATGGAGCATTTGGTGGGTTTTATCTGATTGAGACTTGGTCTGAGACCAGACAATTACAGGAAAATAGCTCCTTGAAAGTTAATATATTTTCCATTTCCTTTACTATGTGCTCTGACTACAGTACAAGGGACTTGCAATAAATGCTGTATGACATATGTTATAAATCCTTGCACAATATATGATTTTTGATCGTTTCCATAGGTGGAAATATACTTCTTTTCCAGGGCCCACACCAATACATCTGTGTGTGTAAGGAGGGGGAAATCTGGGAATGCTAATGCTATCCCTGTCACTATTTTTTGCCGCATCTTTTGCCTAGGGGATCTCTGTCAGCTATTGCCCTGTGGGCCCCAAATGCTAGCATATGAAACCACCAACTCGTAATTCTAAAAGAATTATATTCACAGATAACTGAATACGCCCTTATAAGCTGCATATTCTGTAAAATCAGCTCTATCCCTGGATATTTACAAATATATTGATCTCCCTGTAAGTTCATGTGTCTACAGGGCCACTTTAGGGTCACAGGCAAAGGAAGACAGGTGCTGTCAGAGAGCAGGGCTTTGTAGACAACAGAGGTGGGGAAGGGTCTAGAGGGTAAGTTTGGTGAGCAGTAGTGGAGGAAGCTGGGATTGTTTAACCTGGGGAAAAGGAGGCTCAGTAGGGACTTTACTGCACCCTGAAACTCCCTGACAGGAGGTTGTAGCCAGGTGGGAGTCAGGCTCTGCTCCCAGGCAACCAGTGAAAGGACAAGAAGACATAGCCTTGAGCTGCTACAGGTTCAGGCTGGACATCATAGAAGAGGATGGTTAAACGTTGGACGGGACTGTCCAGTGGAGTCACCATCCCTGGAAGTTTTCAAGAATTTACTGGATGTGGCACTTAGTGTTTTGGTCTGGTTGACAAGGTGAAAGGTTTGACTTGATGATCTTGGAGGTCTTTCCAAACCTAAGTGATTCAGTGATTCAGTATTGCCAGAAAGCATCTTCTTCACTGGAGATTTTAACTTCTATGGTTCATGTAAAGATAAGCACCCAATCTACAATCACTGCAGCACACAGCACAAGGATATCTCACTTGATACAAAGCTTTTATTTAAACTGTGTCTTTTTCAATAATTTTTTTTTTACACACCGTAGCCCCTGTGCTCCTAATCCCTTATGTGGCTGCATTTAAGACACAGTTAATTGCAATTTATAGAAGGAGGTTTAGAAATATTTCTTCAGGCCAGTCTGTAGTTACACAGACTTCAGATTAACCAGTACTCAGAACAAGCGTCCCACTGGACCTCAGAAGGGTAAATCTTGCTTACCCCACTTTCCCATCACACTAATGATAACATTGCTCAAGAGGATCATAGAAATATTAAGGTTGGAAAAGTCCTTTAATATCACTGAGTCCAACCATTAACCCAGCACTGCCAAGGCCATGACTAACCCATATCCCCAAATGCCACATCTGCATGCCTTTTAAAACCCTCCAGGAATGGGGACTCCACCACTTCCATGGACAACCTGTTCCAATGTTTGATCACCCTTTCAGTGAAAAAAAATTTACTAATACCAATCTTCCATGGTGCAGCTTGAAGCTCTTTTCTCTTGTCCTGTTTCTTGTTACCTGGGTGAAGAGAATGACCTCCACCTTGTTACAACCTCCTTTCAGGTAGTTGAAGAGAGCAAGAAGGTCCTCCCTGAGCCTCCTTTTCTCCAGGATAGACAGTCCCAGCTCCCTCAGCTGTTCCTCATCAGATTCTTCCCCAGCTCCATTTGACTTCTCTGGACATACTCCAAGACCTCAGTGGGTTTTTTTTTGTAGTGAATGGCCCAAAACTGAACACAGGATTCAAGAAGTGATTGGGTTTTTTTACTCACCACACAGAGAAAGATGTACTAACCTGATTTCCACACTGCAGCTTTGCAGGATTGCATCATACACCCCACCAGAGTGGTGAGCTGTTCAGCTTACTGCCTGCAGCAACCTCAGAGTTCCCATAAAATCACTGAGTTCCCTTTCTGGAAATAGCCCCTATATTTTTGTACTTGTCTGTGAAATAACTTCTAGACTTTTAGAATTTTCTTACAACTTCAGACTCTCTTTGCACACTCAACGATCATTTTATCCCTTCTGAAATTATGGTATCTTCATTATCTATGCAACATTTTCAGAAATTAATTTTGGAAGTCAATAGTCCTTGTACCTGCATCTGCATTTTTGCAGTTCCATCTCAACAACTATAGTATTAGATCATTAAAATGTAAACACTTCTCCTAATTTTTGTGTGCTCAATTTTAGATACTTTGAGGACATTTCCTGTATAAAATAATATTTAAAAAGTAATCTAGATAACCTTTATTGTATTTTTAAAAATAGAAATACAGTCAAAATCACAAAAAAGTCCCAAAAGGAAAAGTCTGGAAGTTGGTATTCTGAGAATAGATTTCCTGGTTTAATTGACAGCAAGAAAATTTAAGGTTCTTTAATAAGCTTCATCCTTCAAGTCTTGTTCAGCCCAGAAGTTAATGCAGACTTCTTTGTTTGCAAACATCAATAAAGGGTCTGTAGATAACACTTGGAGTCCGTAGTGTATTGCACTGCCCTAAAATGCTCCACTTTCCTCTATTGACTATCTGTTATATCCCAGTGCCACCACCAGCTGGCAGGTAATTTTCCTGTGGAAGACTTTTCCTCCCAGTTAAGTGCTGTCATGATAATATTCAACCCCAGCAATGTAGTTAAAGGAAATTGAAAGGGATACACATTTCCCAAGGGTGTCCCAACCCATCCAGAGACAAGCGAGCAAGGTGGGATAAATTGCATTTGGAGGTTCTTTCATCTCTTTGCCAATTAGAAATTCGACTACACAACAGGATTTTATGGGCATAAAGCTTGTTGGGATAAATCTTACTTGAAACATTTGACTTCTGTGACAGGTAATTCTAGTAACAATAACTATAAGGTTTTCTGAGATAGAGATATACTGGAAACAACATAGTGTTGCTCACTGTATTATGGGAAAAGGAAGAGAGGAACATGGTCAGATTTAACTTCACGTATAATGAACTTATAGAAGGAAAGACAGGAGAATCAAAGTCTCATAGGCAAGATTAAAGAAGAAAGACACAGTTTGAATCTCCAGAATATGTTCCAGACAAAGTGTAACGTTACTGATCAAACAAGTCTTGTAGCTGGCCATGGGTATTTAGGGTAAATCCCCAAATGTCAGCATCCCACCTTGGAGACTAACCTAGTTGGGATCTAGCAGAAGGCATTATCCGTGGGTTTAATTTTACTCCTGCATCAGGAGCTTTTGAAAAATATGCTTTTAATATCCCTCCAAGTCATTGTAGATCATGAAAGGAAAAGAAAAAAAAAAAAGAAAGACACTTCAAATGAAAAAACAGGACAGACTGTAGCAAAAAATAGGAATGAATTCTCCTCTGCACAAAGGAAAAAAAAAATTAATGCTTCATGAAATGCTTTGTGGTAAAATACCTAACATTACCAATAGTGAGTAAATGCTAACCTTTGCCTTGTCCTAGTTTTACCCATAGAGTATTTGGATGTCAATCCACATACGTGGGAACGATATCAGGCAGCATTTCCTTTCCTGTGACTATTTTCAGGCACAGTGTGTTCCACTTTCAATATTGTTAGAAATTTCCAAACTTTGTGGTAAGCATAAAAAATCTCACTCCCCAGCTATCTCTGGCATTTCTCTTCAACCCAGACTTAATGCTGAAAGACCATTCAGTAGAGGTTAAGAAAGGAATTTAGTTTACATTTTAAACAGCTCATTTAATTTTGCTTTATTTTTTAGTTTTGACATTTGTTCAGAGAAAAGCCAGAGATGTTTGGTATGTATTATTTATTCAGACTTTTTGAATTAAATTGGTAATTTTTTTAAATAAGGTAGTATAGTATTTCTTGTACACTCTCCTATTTAAATCAGGTTCAAGTTTTGTCTTCAACTCTTATCTGTATTCCAATGCAATTGATATATTTTTCTCCCTAGGCTTCATACCTACTGTCATTAAATGTGCTGTCACTCAGTTCTTAGCCACCCTTGTCTGTCTATCTGGCTTCTGATTCCAGGCTTTTTGCCAATCTTTTGGGGGTTTTGCATCCTCCTGTGTAATTCATTGTTTCAGATCAGTGAATTCTCTATTGCCTGCTATGCAAAAAACAATTAACATTGCAAAAAGTTACTTTACTGAACCTAGTCAGGTCAACACCAGGAGCAACAGACACCCACATCCAAAATGAGATGTCTAATTCTCAGGCAGCCTCAACTCCTTCTGCTGCCTTCTAGAGCAGAGAGAAATAGGCATCTCCAGGGAATGATTTCCCTTTCCTAATTCCTGTGGTAAAAGGAACTAAACGCAACAAACACAACTTAAACAAGCCCAAAGGTAGACAAAAAATTAACTGGAGTGAGAGTCATCAGATTAGATGATGAGTTTGATCGTGCCACATGAAAAGAAGAGTTGGACACAAATTCTAGTCATAAAAAGTGAAAGAAGTTTCTCTGCCTCATCTGTTTGAATAGTTGATCATGGATACAGTGATATATAGAATCTACTTTTTGTTTATTGTTTAGAAAAATGCTTATGTGAACCTCAGTTTTTAGCAATTAGGCATGAAAAATTCATTTTTATAATACATTAAACTGGCCTAATTGAAGAGATGGAGTAGGTGACTCCTTTTAAAGTTTTGATAGACTTATCACTAATTTTCTAGGAGAAATTAGCCAGAGAGGCTGGCAGAGATATGAAACAAAATAGAATCAAACACTAATGAAATCCCTTACTTAAGGTTTAAATGCAGTTATATATATCATAATATCATAGAATCATAGAATCATAGAATCA